>NW_026575050.1:0-855 GCF_905146905.1 Nyctereutes procyonoides
GAAATTCAATGGAGTCGCTCTAAAGTACAGGTTATAGAAAATTAACAGACATGGTAGAAAAAGTAATTTAAGAACACTCATAAATTCTGTTCTCCCTCAATTCTCTTCTGTTCAGATTATTAGAGGTGGGGTCTATAGGAAGTTGTCAAAAATTATTCAGACAAGTCAAATGCCAAATATTTACTTCTTTTTATTTATTTTTTGGGGAATCATTAACAAATGAAATAAGTATTTGTTTTATTGATATACTAGGCTTAGACTTATGTTTAACAAGCAAGCCTAATAATAGCACCATGGTTAGACTATAAGCCTATTTTCCAAGCCATCATTTTACAATTTATTAAGCAAACAAGGGATCAAATGTCTCTCATCCACTGATGTGATCTTTTTATATACATACTGTTAGTAAGTCCCATTTGGAACAGCTGAAAATCTTCTAGCAAAAGTTTTGAAGGTGAGCTCATAAACTCAATTTAAATTTCACCAGTTAAATTAGGTCAAATGGAAGGAACTCAAATGAGTAGCTGCCCAATCAGAGCCCATTATTTTTTTAAGTTATCAACCCATACACGCCCCCTGCCCCCAAACTTCAAACTTCACCTTGACTCAATTATTGTAAACCCACATGTAATGAAGTTAAAGGATGAATTTCCATTCATCAACTTCTCAATCCCAGGTTTAAAACAAAACACCCAAAACCACTAAAGAATACTTACCAGATAAGAAAATTTAAAAGTCTGCAGAGTTATGAATTGGAATTGTTCCACTACAACCAAGTTGCATACAATTACATCAATTGGTTCTGTATGCAATCTAGAACTGACCAGGACAAAATTTAGAAAAGGTGTAAGAAAC